>NC_061813.1:39694941-39714941 GCF_021462225.1 Girardinichthys multiradiatus
AAGGAGCTGACGGAGATGCAGAGCGAGGTCAGACTGCTGGGATGGATGGTGTCAGTTGTTGCATTGAAAGCTCCACCGTCTGGCCTGTTAAAAGCTTTTATGTTTGTTTGTACGTCTGTGAAGTTCACTGTGCAGCTCTGTCTGCTCCTCAGAATAAATACAAGGAGGAAGGGAAGAAGGAGATGAGCAGCAGTTTGTACTCTCAGCTTCCTGAAACCAGCGAGATGCAGCTGGCCAGGACTGTCCATGAGTTCCAGAGTGAGGTACTTTCAGCTCACAGAGCAAACATGTTGAAGTCAGGCCGGAGCTTATATCTCCTGCCACATTTAAACTGAAAGGGGCTCCTTTCAGAGCAGCTGAACAAAGCAGAGCGTTATGTTAAAAAAGAGTCTGAGAACTTGTGTCTGAAATATAACATCAGAGACCCACGTTTAATGTTCTCTCTGGCAGATTACTATACAAGTACATCTAAACAACACAGCTCTTTGATCATGTCTTTAACTTAGATGTTAAGTATTTGGTCAGAAAAAAAGATGATTTTGTTAGAGAAGAGCATCAAACTTTCATTGTTAGTATATATTATTTAATGAAACAAAGCTGAAAAGGCTCAGTTAGAAATGCACCGATCACTTTTTTGTCCGATTTCTGAAGTTTTTCTAAAGTTTTGACCTTCCTGTACAAATTTAAACAGGTATTTGGTCGCCTTCAAACTGCTAATGTGAGAATGCTCCACATCAGAACATAGTTGACAAGGACGTCTTTAAACAGGAGGATTTTATTTCAACCAGGCTCTGTTAACAGATCTGGAGGAATCAAAGCCGATTGTAGAAGGGTTTCCTAAACAGCTTAGAACATAGCCTCTCTTTATAGGTGTGCAGACAGCACACACAGTTTCCTATATTTGGCTCTAAGCGTTATGACCTCTAAACATGCAGCCTAAAACTGAGGTGAAACATCTTTTCTTATCTGACAGATCAGATTTTTCTGTTCTGTTTTAGAAAAAGTACAAAGAGGATGGGAAAAGGAAGGCCTCCATCTCCCTGTACTCCCAGCTTCCAGACACTCCAGAAATCCAGCATGCCCTGGAGGTGTCCCAGCTGCAGAGTGAGGTACTCAGTCTTAAATTTTAATTAGAAAAAATTATCTTTATTTAACCGTATAATTCCACTGTGTGGTTATTTTTCTTCTTTATTGTTGAAAATTGTAAAAACAGATTCAGTTTGGCTACAACGTAGAACATGTAACATTTTATCATAAATATCTGCTAATTATGATGAAATTCCAAATCAAACATCCAGAATCGTCTCCCAGAACTTTTGTTCTTCCTCACAAATCTAAAAACCATCGGATCTGATGCAGCGTTTGGGTTTTTGTCTGCGCTGTCTGACTGGAGGACGTTTCAGTCTCCTACATCTCGTCCCTCTTCCAGGTGAATTATCGCACCAAGCTGCTGGGTAAAGGAGCACCTTCCTCTCTGTACTCACAGCTGCCCGACACCACAGAGATCCAGTTTGCCAGAGAGATGACAGAGCTGCAAAGCGAGGTACGATAGTCTTGATTTTTTTTTATATTACTGAATCGTTTTCTGGAAAATAGGTCTAATTTTGTTACATTTTCCACTGAGCAGCCAGACTTCCTGTTGTCTTTTAAATTGGCCTGAGTCAGCAGGTCTCCGTGCTTTCGGAAGTTTTCTCAGAGTTTATTTGGCTTTTTTACTTATTCAGTTCAGTGCTATTGGCTGAAACCTTGGAATAACTGCGTAGTTAACAGCATGTTTTTAAATAGTATGAGGAATCTTTCACAGAGCCCCAAGCAGGGACATTAACACAGTATTTTACGAGTCTTAAAGGTCTTAATCAGAAGTTATTCAAAATGAGTTAAGTGACCTCCACAAATTAGATGTTTTATTGAAGATCAACTCCTCTGGAGAAATCAGCATGAACATTAAAAGCCAGAGCCAGAATCTTCCTGCTAACATCTATAAAGTCTCTGATAATTACTGATGGTGTTGGATCTCCTGTCAGAGTAAGTACAAGGAGGGCGGCAGGAAGAGCCTCTCTCAGAGTTTCTACTCTCAGCTGCCAGAAACTGCAGAGACCCAGTTTGCTAAAAGTGTTGCTGAGCTTCAGAGCCAGGTGAGACCAGCATGATGTGAGCGTACAGTAAGACCCTGTAGATGTTTTAGGACGTTTGAACCCCCACCAAAGTTTCAACACGGGTTTGTTTTCAGATGCGATACAAGGAATCGGGGAAGAAAGCCGGGAACTCGTGTTTGTACTCTCTGCTCCCTGAAACTATAGAGACGGCGCGTGCAAAGGAGGTTTCTGAGATCTGCAGTGAGGTACGCGGCCTGTTAGAAAACACACAGCAGCATCAGATAGATGATATGTAATGTAACTGTAGGTTACACTAAGGGCATCCCAATAAAACCAGTCTAATTATGTATAGTTTGCATGTTTGTGCCGTTTAAAGTTTACATTCTGAATGTGCAGATGAAGTGAGTTGTTATTTGCTTAAACAAGTATACTCCTAAATATATGAAAAAAAGACCAGAAAAGAGGTTTCAGGGTAAAAATGGTGAAATGTCCCTTTAAGAATGTTGTTTTTGCAAGAATCTTTTTGGAGCTTTATGTTGTGAACTCTGCATCCGATTGGTTGTTGCAGCTAAAGTATAAAGAAGAAGGTAGGAAGGACATGAGTATCAACCTGTACTCTGTGTTGCCTGAGACCATGGAAACCCAACATGCTAAGGAGGCGTCCAACCTGCAAAGCGAGGTACACTGCTGAGATGTTAGATACTTCTGAATTAGTTTGTGGGATCCCTCAGGGGTTTGTCTTTGGGTCAGTTCACTTCCAACTGTGCTGTAATTTAGAAGACTGTGAGGTGAATTCATAAAGCTTTGCAGTTTGCTCTATTTTTGCCGAGGTTTTGAACATTTTATCTTCTTCATGTTTGCACTGGACTGACAGAGCGCAAATGGAAGATTATTTGCTCTGAATAAACTTATATGAACATACATTAATATGCGTGGACATTCACCTAAATGCATGCATTTCATGTAAATATGGACAAACAATGTGAGTGCAGGGAGATGCTTTTTGCATGGTAGCACTTCTTTTAGGAGCATTTCCTCTTTGAGTGTAGTTTGTGAATTAGATTCACAAGAAAACTCTGGTTTATACACATCAACAAGGAGCTGAGTTTTAATTACAATGAATTGCTTGTTAGATATCAAGAAGCTGTATTTATTAATAGATGGGTGCCTTCAGAAAAACAATAACAGCATGAATTCATCTGTCCAGTCAGAAAAAGAAAAATAGCTCTTCTGTTTCAAGTACAACACTGTTTTTGTATTACAGAAATATTTTCAATTTAAAGCCAAAGTTTGAACTGAAGCGGTGGTATTTCCTCTTGTTCCTCTACCTCTGCTTTTCGGACACTTATGCAACATCTTTACTTAAACTCTGTATCCAAGCTGCCTTCATGTGTGAGATCAATGTTAAAGAAAACTTTAAAAAAAATCAACTGAACCTTGTTTGTTCAAAGGTATTTGGGGGTTCATCGTTTTCTGAGAATTGATGCGTCATCCTCTCCTGCAGGTGAAATATAAAGAAGGTGTGAAGGAGAAGATTCAGAGCAGTTTGTACCATCAGCTGCCTGAGACCACAGAGACACAGCTGGCCAAACATCTGTCAGAGCTGCAGAGTGATGTACGACCATGAAGCCATTAGGATGAATGTTTTATAGCTAACACCAATAATTATTAGACATGTTTCACACTCTGTGTTCAGTAGAAATGCTCGATGGGTTTAGCACACTTTAATTTGTTTGAGATGTTGATATATCTGATAGAAGCCATCTAAAAACGTTTTTTGAATGTTTATTTTAAATAAGTTTCAAAAATAAACAGAAGAAAAGGAAAACGATTGGATGAGAGGTGGAAGTTGCATTTACATGTAAGTTGTTTTTTCAGGTAAAGTACAGAGAAGCAGGAAAGAAGCAGGCTAACAGCTGCCTTTATTCTCTGCTGCCTGCAACTCTGGAAACGCAACATGCCAAAGAGTCGGCGGAGCTGCTCAGTGAGGTGAGAACAACTTCACTAGTATTATTTACCCTAGAAGATATATATGTTAAAGATGTGAAATCTGACCAGGTAAAGTACAAGGAGAGCGGGAAAAAGGAGATGTCCAGCAGCCTTTACTCCACGATGCCTGAAACATCAGAAACCAGCTTCGCCAGAGAGATCAGCGACCTGCTGAGCGAGGTAACAACAGGAAGTAAAACATCATGTTCCTGAAACTTATCTGAACGGCAGGAATGATTATAGGCCTCTTCAGCCTACAGTAAAACCTGGTTTAATCCGTAGAATAATATTACTCTCTAGATTCTGAGAGCTGCAGCGGTACAGATGGACATTTTAGTGTTTGATGTGCTCACAATGAAACTGGTTCAGCAGTGACTTCAGGTTATTCTGCAGTGTTTTCACAGATTTCATATAAGACCCTAGAGATTATCTGAGCGCAAAGTAAGCTGGTTAGAACTAGTTCTATTCATCTTTTCCAGAACCAGGTCACTGTGGCAATCATTTTATCATCAGAACCCCTCTCCCATAGTTTTTATTTTATTTTAAAAAAATGTAAGAGCTCAGTGTAACTTCCTGCAGAGAGCTGCAGCATTATCAGCTCATCGTTTCTGATGTTTCCATCATGAATCCATCATCACAGCTCTGATTATCATCACAAAGATGATCAAAGAGTCGCAGCCTTTTTAATTTATATTTAAATGCTGCTGAGGCAATACCGTCTAAATTGATTCCCTCTACAAGGAAGGACAGTCTGTTCATCCAAAACAAGTGAGCAAAAGACGAAAAACAGCACAAAAAAGCCAGGGATGAATGAACAAACATACATTTATGTTAGAAAAGCAAACTGGATTATTAAGGAAGGAAACTCCTATTTTTGTCTTAAAGGTTAAATATAAAGAGAACGGGATGAGGAGCATCTCTCAGAGTCTCTACAGTCAGCTGCCAGAAACGGCTGAGATGAAGTTTGCCAAAGATGTCGCTGAGCTGCAGAGCGAGGTGAGAAATTAGTAGGAAACCAGTCTAACGCTGCTAATAATCTGGGTGAGAAGACAACAGATCACCCAGGATCATCTTCAGAAACAGGACAGCAATGAGTAAACTCAAACAGAACGCAACAATCTAAAACCTTCGGCTGTCTTTCTGTTTGTTCTTTAAAAAGTGACAATAAATGTTTTATTGAATGTTTTGTTGAATTCATATGATGCTCGTCCATCGAAAATATCAGACAAGATCTATGCGCAAAGAGATTTATTCAGTCTGTGTATTTAATGAGTTTTGGTCTTTAAAGTGCCTGAACATCCAGATTCATTATTCTTTGTTTTAAATTCAGATGAAATACAAGAAGGGAAAGAAAGAAGCTTCTTGCTCGCTTTATTCCACTCTGCCTGAGACTCTGGAAACGCTGCATGTCAGGGAGGCTTCTGAGCTCAGCAGTGAGGTAACAACTGTCACTGATTGGAGCATTTTACCTGGTGCAGAGCAGGTGACAGGTCTAATCATTTAGTTTCTACTTTTAATGCACTCATTAGAACCCAATGCGTACATTGTTGTTTCTGACAAATTGCTCTACAGATTATTTAAGACCCATTAAGGTGTTCTTTTACTCAAAAATATGTCTGATAATTTTTTTTCTTCAACCAGATTTACATTAATGTTTATTTTTGTGTAAATGGGCCTTTTTATTTATGTTAAATATGGTTATATTACACAAAAGTTGGAATTCAGGACCTGACATTTGGAAAAGTGGACCAAGTAATGAGCCCTGAGGACCACCATAGTTATTTTAACAGATGTTATTTAGTTGTCTATGTTCCTCTTTGCCTTCAGCGGAAATACAAGGAGGCTGTGAAGAAAGATCTCTCCTCTAGCCTCTTCCATCAACTGCCAGAGACTTTAGAGACGGTCCACGCTAAGGAAGTCTCTGAGCTGCTTAGCGAGGTATCACCAGAACCAGTCATAATTTACTCATCCTCAAAAACGTGTAGTTTATCAGTCAGTAGTTGAGTGTTACGTGTTTTACTCACAGGAGAATGAAGATCTAATGAACTTTGCTTTTTCACGTTTGTCATGTTTGTTTTTCAGGTGAAGTATAAAGAAGATTGTAAGAAGGAGATGAACATCAGCTTGTACTCTGTGCTACCTGAGACCTTCGACACTCAGCACGCTAAAGAGGTGTCAGACCTGCAGAGTGAGGTAAACATCTTAGAGCAGTCGTTTCCACTGATGGTGTTTTAGCCTAAATTTGCAGTTGACTTGAAATTTCTTAGTGTAGCAGATATGGTGCAAAGCGTCATATTTGCCAAAGGTATACATATTTATGCTGTAATAAGCCGCTAATTACCTGGAAGTAACATTTATAACTTTGTGGAAATACACATACACATAAATGAGATTTTATCTTATCGAGGAACCAGTAGTCAAAACTCAAAAGGTAAAGAAAGGAAACAAATTATTCAAAATTAGCAAATTAACAGTATAAAAATATTTTAAATTAATCTGCGACGTCCAAACAATAAAATCATTTTATTGGTGGAATAAGGTGGTAATAAAATCAGTTAGTTATTATGGCAAATATGTGGTAAGAAACTGGTAACAATGCTTTAATATTCTATGGTGTTTTAAAATGTTTTACTTTACAGTTAAATAATTTTGATTGTTGTATAAAATAAGTAAAAACTTTTAGTCATCTTATTAAATGTCATCACTCATGCTCACACATTGCTTTGCTGGAAGGTAATAACTATCAATTATGGCTCCTTTTACCTTTTTATGTCATTGTATGATAAAGGATGAGGACATGGAGGATGAAGATGTTATGTTTGCAAATTTTCATAAAGACAAATTTTCCATTTTGGCCTCATGTTGATCATAGTAATTATGTTGAATAAATTATAGAATATGAACTTATATTTCCTTATTTATTGTCAAATAACAACCCTGCAGTTGTGTCATTGCCAACCTTGAAGAAGTTTTATTATTTGTATCCATTGATTAATGTGGATTCAACATTAAAAATAGCTATTTAATTATTGCTGAGGACCAAATTGTGTCTGTTTTCCTGACTGTCATGAGATGTTCATTATTTTCATAAACATTTTTATCCAAACAGCCTTCCTGTGCAACCTTTACTGTTAAGGGAAGCCAACTAACACCAACTATCTAAAATGTCTCTATATTGAAGTGACGCGTCATCCTCTCCTGCAGGTGAAATATAAAGAAGGTGTGAAGGAGAAGATTCAGAGCAGTTTGTACCATCAGCTGCCTGAGACCACAGAGACACAGCTGGCCAAACATCTGTCAGAGCTGCAGAGTGATGTACGACCATAACTGCAATCATACGTGGAATTTTTGCATTTTTAATGGTCAAATATCATTTTTTCAATCATAACATTTGTGAAATCATCTGATCAGGTGCAGTAAAACCAGTTTCTATTAATGACATTTCTTGAACCTCCTAAATCAACCTGAAAAGTATGTTTAAAATTGCATTTACAATACAGCTTTTTAAAATGTGGTAATGAAGCATTATGGTTTAAATTTGCAGACTAAATACAAGGAAGCTGGTAAGAAGGAGATGAGGACCAACCTTTACTCCCAGCTCCCCAACACCACTGAGACACAGCGAGCTAAAGAAGCTGCAGAGCTGCTCAGTGAGGTAATGATTTTTCTCCAATTTTAATTTACATTTCTCAAATTAAGTGTGCGAACTAGAAGAACAGTTCCATGCAACATGTATTAGGTGTTCATCATTGTGGTCTCAAACAATGGGATCGAAACAATGTTGTCATGTTGAAGAGATTATTTCACAATAGGCCAGGAAAAATGAACTTTCAAAAGCCACCTAAAACAACAGAGCCTAATATACAGAGCAAGTAAATCCACCAGAAACCTTGGGTATATATTTGGTAGAATGACATTTATCCCACTCATACTGATGAGTGTAAAAAGTTTAGTTTTACTTTTGAATACGAAAGCTTATCCATGACTTTCTGCTGAGTTCACGTCTACTTACATTAGAATCAGAATAAAGCTTCTTACTTCCTAAAACTTCACATACAGGTCCTTCTCAAAATATTAGCATATTGTGATAAAGTTCATTATTTTCCATAATGTAATGATGAAAATTTAACATTCATATATTTTAGATTTATTGCACACTAACTGAAATATTTCAGGTCTTTTATTGTCTTAATACGGATGATTGTGGCATACAGCTCATGAAAACCCAAAATTCCTGTCTCACAAAATTAGCATATTTCATCCGACCAATAAAAGAAAAGTGTTTTTAATACAAAAAACGTCAACCTTCAAATAATCATGTACAGTTATGCACTCAATACTTGATAAAACACAGTGGACCAACACCAGCAGCTGACACGGCACCCCAGACCATCACTGACTGTGGGTACTTGACACTGGACTTCTGGCATTTTGGCATTTCCTTCTCCCCAGTCTTCCTCCAGACTCTGGCACCTTGATTTCCGAATGACATGCAGAATTTGCTTTCATCCGAAAAAAGTACTTTGGACCACTGAGCAACAGTCCAGTGCTGCTTCTCTGTAGCCCAGGTCAGGCGCTTCTGCCGCTGTTTCTGGTTCAAAAGTGGCTTGACCTGGGGAATGCGGCACCTGTAGCCCATTTCCTGCACACGCCTGTGCACGGTGGCTCTGGATGTTTCTACTCCAGACTCAGTCCACTGCTTCCGCAGGTCCCCCAAGGTCTGGAATCGGCCCTTCTCCACAATCTTCCTCAGGGTCCGGTCACCTCTTCTCGTTGTGCAGCGTTTTCTGCCACACTTTTTCCTTCCCACAGACTTCCCACTGAGGTGCCTTGATACAGCACTCTGGGAACAGCCTATTCGTTCAGAAATGTCTTTCTGTGTCTTACCCTCTTGCTTGAGGGTGTCAATAGTGGCCTTCTGGACAGCAGTCAGGTCGGCAGTCTTACCCATGATTGGGGTTTTGAGTGATGAACCAGGCTGGGAGTTTTAAAGGCCTCAGGAATCTTTTGCAGGTGTTTAGAGTTAACTCGTTGATTCAGATGATTAGGTTCATAGCTCGTTTAGAGACCCTTTTAATGATATGCTAATTTTGTGAGATAGGAATTTTGGGTTTTCATGAGCTATATGCCAAAATCATCCGTATTAAGACAATAAAAGACCTGAAATATTTCAGTTAGTGTGCAATGAATCTAAAATATATGAATGTTAAATTTTCATCATGACATTATGGAAAATAATGAACTTTATCACAATATGCTAATATTTTGAGAAGGACCTGTATATCTCAGAACCCAACTCCCTGACCAGGTCAACTCTACTAGTTAATGAGAGGATTTCTTATAGAACAGTTTTAGCCACAGAATCTTTGATTTATGTAATTTCTTTCTAGATTTGACAATGAATTAAAGCTAATTTGTTTCATAGTTTACTCTAAAATAAACTGAAATCATTTAAAAAGAGAGTTATATCACTGCCCTTAAAGTGTGTGGTAAGAGCCATCTCTGTCAATAACAAATAATAATAATAATCTATGTGATGTAAAGTAGGTGACAGTTATGCACATTTAGTTTCTAGTTTTTGATCATTAACACAGAATCAGATTTACTGCTAACTTGTAAGATCTAGATCTATAAAGGTGCACTATGGTCAACGTGTGTTTGTGACCTCATTGTTTTTAAATGAAAAGAATGGTAATTCTATGGCAAAATTAAAAGAAAGGGGATGGAGTAGCACACCTTGTGGAATGCCACAGTTTATATACCAGGTGCAATTTAGTAGAATAGCTTAAAAACAGAGTAATGTCTCTACCATTAATGTAGGACTGTGTTTTAACAGCAACATTTCCCTGTTTAACATGTTTCTTCCTCTCCACAGGTCAAATACAAAGAAAGTGGAAAGAAGGAGATGTCCAGCTCCTTGTACTCGACTCTACCCGATACTCTAGAAACCAGCTTTGCCAGAGAGATGACTGACATACTGAGCGAGGTAAGAAATCAACACTGGGTCACAGAAGATTAGGATACTGTATATAGTTTGTTCTTCTATTACACTGAATAATTTTATAGGTAGATTTGCTTATGGTTTATGGATTTTGCATTTTGCAGTGAACAAAGCAGATTTCCAGGTTGGGAAAAAGCCAAATATGTTGATTTTGGACCTTTTTAATTTTTTATTTTCATTAACTCAACTAAATTAGCTTTCTTTGGCCTCTCTGACACAGCCAGATAAAATAAATATACTTTTTAAACATTGTTGGTGCTAAAGGGAATAAATTAAGCTATCATTTAATTTGCTGGGTTAGGTTAAGTCAATCATACTGAATCATACTGTTTTATACTCAAACAGTTGGAAAGAGATTAAATAAACATGAGTTTCCCCAAAATGCCGGAGGAAACCCAGGATGTGCGTCAGCTTAGAGCTGTTTGAATGCATTTTTAAATGCATTCAAACAGCATTTAGAAATAATCACTTCCATGTTTCCCCAGTTATGTGAGGGTTATACCTCAGACTCACATCAGAGTGCAGATTAGCAGCAGAAACGAGATCAACGTAGAATTTCTGACTGTTAACAGCATCTGATTAGTGACCACAGACAGATTTATGAGTCTTAAAATTTTATTTAATCATTGGTCTTTTTTTCAGAACAAATACAAAGAGGATGGAAAGAGGAACCTGTCTCAGAGTTTTTACTCTCAGCTTTCAGAAACAGCAGATATTCAGTTTGCTAAAACTGTCTCTGAGCTGCAGAGTGAGGTGAGAAGATCTTCCTCTTTAAGGTTCAACTTAGTTCATCTTCATCTTTGTGTAACAGAAACATAGTCTGACTGTCTCAGTTTAATATGTGAAATGAACTCCACAGCATGTAAAGTAGAATAAAAGCTGAGAAAGTCCAGAGTCAGTTATCAGTTACGCAGATGACACACACGTCTCTATGAAGGTGTTTTAGAATGAAACCTGCTGCAGATAAACATGTTTATCCAGTTTTAAACATGGAAGACTTATTTTTTGGTTTATGTTCAGATGAAGTACAAAGAAGCAGGAAAGAAAGAAGTGTTGAGCTCTCTGTACTCGACTCTCCCTGAGACTCTGGAAACTCGGCACGCTAAGGAGGCGTCCCAGCTGCAGAGCCAGGTAACCATGCTCAGTTACCCAGACAGTTAACAGGAACAGTAATGAGACAAACTGTGAGCACCACATGATCCAACAACTTGTAGAACCACCTTCAACAGCAATAATCCTAGAAGTTGTTTTCTATCAGTCTCCCACATCATTGTGGAGAAATTGTGGTCCACTCTTTTCCCAGTGTTGCTTCAGTTCATTGAGGTTTGCAGACATTATTTGCAGACAACAGCTTTCTTGAAGTTCCACAACAGCATTTTAATAAGGGTGGGATTTTTACTTTGACTTGGTCATTTATAACATCTTGATTCTTTGCTGTGTTTGGGATCATTGTCCTGGTAATGACCCAGTTTGGCAGATGATGGACTGATGTCTTCATGTCTGATGCTGAATCATGATGCCTCCACCACCATGCTTATAAATTAGCATGAGGTGTTTGTGCTGATATGCCCTGTTTCATTTTTTAAAAACATTTAATTGTTCATCATTGCGGGATATTTCTGTTTTGGTTTCATCTGTCCAAAAGACATTGGTCTAGAAGATTCATGTTTCATGCAGATCCAGCTTTAAAAGCCTAATTCATGTTGCCATCTTCTTTTGAAAAAGAGGTTTTCTGCTTGAACCCTTTCAAACCAACCCTTTTCCTAACATTCCTGCTAACTGAGACCTATAGAGTCTGAGGACATTTCTGGTCATTTCTCTGAGTATTGGTGTGATCTTGGGGTGTATTTAGTGGGATTTCCACTCATGGGGAGATTAGCAGCAGTTTTAAAGATTTTCCACTTGTTAATAATCTCTCTCCCTGGAAAAACCATCTTCAAATATTCTTGAAATAGCCTTTTAACCCTTCCCAGACTGATGAGCTGCAACAGTTGCTTCTCTAAGGTCATTGCAGATGCTTTGCTCCATTGGTATAGGGTTAACACATACCGGTCTGCTCCAAACCAGCAAATCACCAGAACTCCTGCTTTTGTAGAGGTGCTGTCACTGATGATGATCACGCTGAGTCACGCTCAATTAATTTGGTTTCTGGTCCGACTCAGTAAGACACAGATTTCAGACCTTTTCCTTGAACTGACAACACTGCAATGCAAGTGTAGGGACTGATAATGAACTCATAAATGGTGCATAATTACTCTAAAAAATTATAAATTCCTTACTTTATTGCTGTAATAGTCTTATCAGTTTCATTAATTAAAATATTTTCTCATGACTCAAGAATTTAGCTAAAGGAGGAAATTCTTTTTCAGAA
Source organism: Girardinichthys multiradiatus (assembly GCF_021462225.1). Taxonomy (NCBI): domain Eukaryota; kingdom Metazoa; phylum Chordata; class Actinopteri; order Cyprinodontiformes; family Goodeidae; genus Girardinichthys; species Girardinichthys multiradiatus. The sequence continues at coordinate 39,707,399 of NC_061813.1, forward strand.
CCACGATGGCAAACTTGAAAAGGAATGAAAAAGAACATGTGAAAATATATTTACTCTGAGATTGAATCCATCCATCCATCCATGTCCATCCATCCATCCATCCATCCATCCATGTCCATCCATCCATCCATCCATCCATCCATCCATGTCCATCCATCCATCCATCCATCCATCCATCCATCCATGTCCATCCATCCATGTCCATCCATCCATCCATCCATGTCCATCCATCCATCCATCCATCCATGTCCATCCATCCATCCATCCATCCATCCATCCATCCATCCATCCATCCGTCCATCCATCCATCCATCCATCCATCCATCCATCCATCCATCCATTGATCCATCCATCCATCCATCCATCCATCCATCCATCCATCCATCCAGATAGATGGATGCAGAGACTGATAGTTCCTGCTGTCATAGTCTGGTTCCATCAGTCATAGTTGGTATTTAATTATGGAATATCCAGAATTTGGTCGCCTTTAGCTTGATTCATTCATCAGCTTAGAATTCAAATTTTGGAGAATTTTGTCTTTATGAATATTTATTTATGCAGGAACAATGATTCCAATACAAATAAACTCGAATGAACAGAAAACCAGGAAAGAAATCTTTAAGTTTTGTTGTCTTGGTTTATTTCTCTGATCTGTTTTTAGGTTGTAAAAGTCTACATTCACTGTAGCCAGTGTTTCTGTCCGTGTTTGTGTCCTCCAGCTGATGTACAAGCAGAATCAGAAGAAAGACGCCTCCAGTCTCTACCACCTGATGCCAGAAACCATCGACACTCAGTTTGTACGACAGCAGACCGAGATGCTCAGTGAGGTACGACTGCTCGTACCGTTCTGTTAGAAATGTTCTCCTGAACCCAAACTGTCTGTAATGACTTGTGTAGAAAACCTGCTTCTCTCTGTTCTGATCCGCTCTTTTTGTAAAGTTTAACGAACGATGCTCCGTCCTCTTTGCTCTATGTCTGATTTCCTGACAAGGTCAAATACAAAGAAGATGGGAAGAAAGAGATGAGCGTCAACCTTTATTCTCTGCTTCCTGAGACACCTGACAGCCAGCATGCTAAAGAGCTGATGGAGATGCAGAGCCAGGTGGGCAGACTGACAAGATTCTGCTAGTGTTGCTGATCAAATCTGGCAGATTATCTTCTTCTCAACGAACCTCCCAGATAAAATTAATTGTTTCTCAACGTGCTTTCTGTCTCATCTCCCCATGTAGGTCTTGCTGGAATCTGATTGGCTGTTTTTCTGACTGTGTCAGATGCTTATCAAGCTTTAATAATCATTTTCAGCTAAAGAAAATAAAAGAAAAAATATATGTATATTTCCATGCAAAAGTACACATATTCCTTACTTTTAGCAGATTTTGTCAGATTATAGCAACATACTTGAGTATTTTAAAGGGATTTTATGCAAAGTCCTTATTTTTGAAATGAAATGAGTTTCACACTCAAACGTTTGGTATACATTTGTATTCAGCCCCTCTGAGCCGGTACTTTACAGAACCACCTTTAGCTGCAGGTCCAGCTTCTCTAACACATGGATCTGCTTTGATCTAAACCATCTCATAATATCTCTGGCTGTATGTTCAGAGAAGTTCTCCTGCTGGATGGTGAACCTCCATCCCAGTCTCAGGTCTTCTGCTGCCTCTAACAGGTTTTCTTCCAGGATTTAGCTCCATCTATCTTCTACTCAACTCTGACCAGCTTCCGTATTCCTGCAGAAGAAAAACATTCCCACAGCATGATGCTGCCTCCACCATGTTTCACAGTGGGGATGGTGTGGTCAGGGTGATGTGCGGTGATAGTGTCCCCTACATGCTTCCTTGTAGCTTTGTCTTTGCTGGTCTTTGATAAATGCCAGATTTGTGGAATACACAACAGATGTTCCTATCAAAAGAATTTCCCATCTGAGCTGTGAATCTCTGCAGCTCCTCCAGACCTAACATAGGCCTCTTGGACTATACTTATTTGAAGGCATCAGGGTAAAGGTGCTGAATACAGGCGCATACAGAACCTTTCAGAATTTTATTTGTAAAACATTTTTAAAAAATATTTCTCCTTCTTTCTTTGAATCAGGCACCACTTTGTCTCATAAAATGTGAGGTTTTTGTATTTATTCTTTCTTTAAGCATCACTCAGCTGCAGCCGTTACTTTCTTTTTTGTTATTGAACTTTTATACAGTTGTTTTTCAGTCTGAAGGGATGGAAGCTAAAACTATAGTGGAGCCCAGATGGTTCAGAGGAGGACGGTCAAACTTCAGCTCTTTTTACCCTTCAGGCAAAATACAAAGAAGCCAGTAAGAAGCAGAGGTCAACATCTCTTTACCACCGCCTGCCTGAAACTCTGGAGACGCAACACGCCAAGGAGGCCTCAAAGCTGCAAAGCGAGGTACATTTTGTAGATCTCAGGCTAAAATAGAAAGAAATAAGTGGAATAGATGTCCTGTGGTCAGTGCATGTTTTAGATCATTTTGCTTTTAAGGCAGAAATACTGTTGGCTAATTTAGTTTCTTTCATGTCTCGTAGCTGGTTTATAAAGAAGGTGTGAAAAAGGATCTGCAGTGTCCAGTTTACCACCAGCTTCCTGATACTCTGGAGACCCGGTTGGCCCGAGAGGTCACCCAGTTACAGAGCGAAGTAAGAGCAAACTCACACGACAGAAAATATCACCTGATTGTGGAGCAACTCCAACATCTGGCTTCAAAATGTCTGACATCTGAGTTTATAAATGTGCCCTCATGTTGTCATTTTGTCTAAATGATTTTTACAGAACCAGAATTAGTTTTTTCTGTTCATTTGAATTCAGATTCACTTTTAATTGGTGCCACAAACCTGAAGTTTACCATGGTTAAAGTATTTCAGGATGACTAATGTCCAGTCAGCTCTGATCTGAAGTTTTCCACATCAATAACTTTCATGTAACTTACTGATATAACTAATTATAAAGTATAATAATTAATAATTGTATATGTTCTGTTTCTCTGAATGCTGCTACCCTAAATGTGTCATTAGAGCATGAAATCAACCCAGTTATACAGAATCCATCTGTGGGCTGAAACATTTATGATTCATCTGTTTGAGGAAGAAAAGATGATTTTATGGATAATCTTCTATCAGAATCCAGACCCAGAAGCTCCAGTTCGTTGGCCTTCCTGTTAACAACCAGTTCATCCCAGTTAATTGTTTAAACTGGTGACATGGGATCATCAGATGATTTTATTTTCTGTGTGCTGTCACATTTATTATAAAGCCATACTGGTAAAAACGATCTGCTCTTCATAAAATAATGGAAAATGTCTTCAGCATTTCTTTTGTTTCTGACTAAAATGTAACAAATGATCCAGGAAGCTGCGATGTGTTCTGGCGGAGCGATGGTGAAGCAGGGCTTCAGTTTGTTGAAACTCATTGTATTTGAGTACGGCTTAGTTTGTAGCAGGGCCCAAAAATGAGCGCTGTGAGGACCCGGAGAACCAAAGGGTTCTGGTCCAACTTCAACTCCCAGGGTGGATGGAGCGTGGATGTGAGACTCCAGCAAGGCTTGAAGCACCAGGAAACATCTTTATTAACAGACCGACGTGTTTCAGCTGGTGATGCTGATGAAGGCCACAGGCCAAAACACGTGGATTTCCTAATAAAGTTGTTTCCCAGTACTTAAACCGGTGCTGGCACTTAAATAATAACGCTCAATCTGATTATTTCTGCCTCTGATTGTAGAACAAGTACAAAGAGGAGGGAAAGAAGATCTTGTCTCAAAGCGTTTACTCCCAGCTGCCAGAAACCTCCGAGACCAAGTTTGCTAAAACTGTCTCTGAGCTGCAGAGTGAGGTGAGAACAAGTGGCTGAAAGCTGGAGGGTCGATTCTGCTGTTTAGATGTTTTAACTAACAGAAACTTTGTTTTTCAGACAAAGTACAAGAAGTCAGGAAGGGAGGAGACCGGCAGCAGTTTGTTCTCTGTGATGCCAGAAACTCTGGAGACCCAACATGCCAAGCAGGTTTCTCAGATCCAGAGCCAGGTACTACACACACACACACACACACACACACACACACACATCCATTGTCTACACGCCTGCTCCGTCATGCAAGAAGTGGGTCCATCCAGGACATGTCACCAGTCCACCACAGGACAAACAGTCATACACACACTCTAATTAAGACACTAATTAACAGTCATGCTCCATGCTGGACTGTGGTTCTGGTGTTTTAAACCTTAAATCTGACAGTTCTGGAGCTGGTGACTCAGCAGACATGGATCAATCGGACCTAAAATCAGCTGTTAAAAGGAACCTTTGTTCACTAAGAAAAAGCAACATCCCTTGCGTGATAATTTGACCTGTAATTATCAGCTGCTGCAGTGAGACGTTCTTATGGTTTAAATGAGTGTTTTCAGACAAATCTTCTGCTTTCTTACCAATATTTATCATTTTTATTAGCTTCCATAAGAAGATGAGTGATTTTGAAATGTAGTTTTACATCAAAAATGTAAATCTGAAATGAATTACTGAAACTGGATGGATCAGCATACTGCAGTTTGGAAGCAGAAGAAAGTTTCCTGGTGTTTTCTTACTGACTAGATGTTCTTCGCTCTTTGTTCTTCCTTCAGGTGAAGTACAAAGAAGACCTGCAGAAGCAGCTGTCATCTAGTTTGTTCTCCAGCCTTCCTCAGACTCTCCAGACTGAACGGGCCAAAGAAGTGACAGATCTTCAGAGTCAGGTGATTGGTTCTTTGGGCTGTGATGTAAAGAATCATTTGACCCGCAGCAGATGAACACGATACTTGGAAGAAAGGCAGATTCAAGGATGCAATAACATCATTTCATTAAGCAAACCACATGATGACAAATGCTTTAATCAGCTGTGAAAGCCAAATAAAAAGTTTTCAACCCTGTGTTATTATTTTAAAGTATCAGTGCAGGCGGTCCTGTTGGTTTGGACCTTTAAGGTTTTCTCATGAAGGTTCCTCCTGCTGGACCACCACCAGCAGTCCCTGTTGTCTCTGTTCCCCTTTCTGATTTAAAGAATAGGATAAAATGCTGCACAGTTCACAGTAAATGATGTATCTGTACCTTTAAGAGCCTATTCCTAAAACCTTAAAGCTTTTCTTGTTCAGTTGTCTTCAGGTTTGTAGCTCAAAACAGTTTTTTTCCATTGCCAAAATAGAGATATATAATTAAAAAGTGTGGAAGAAAGCAGCAAACATAAGGAACACCCAACTCCAGATAAATGCTCAACAGAATGTCCACAAGACAAAATTGGTGTTTGGATTTAAGGCCATAAAATGAAGATTAATGTGATGATTTCTGCAGTCAGGAATAGGAAGTCAGAAGAAATGTTTTCTGAGTCCGGTCAGCTTGAAGACCTAAAAAACCAGCACCCTATGGAAGGATTTAAAAGCTATTTACTTGTGAACTAACAATTTAAAAGATCCTACAATTCAAAACAGTATAATTCTGGCAGCATTTAGATAAAAATGATTATTTCTGTTCAGGTTCTGAACAGCGTGTTCCTTCCAGCAACTCAGTTTAATGTGTCTTCAGCGACACTACATTATTATAACTGTAAAATTGTATTATTCATTTATTTATCTGATGACACTGTCTGTGATGCTGCTGAAATTGTATTGGTCCATCTGCAGTTAATTTATTCACAACTGGTTATTTTTTTTCCCTAAAATGAACAAGATTTCTCAGGTTTTCTGACACTTAAATGCGGTGATACATCCTTTAATAACCTGGGGCTGTGAATTTTAGTTAAAGAAAGTAAATTAGTTTATTGGATGAACTCTGTGTACTTATCATCATTTATGGTTAAAAAGTTTTGCTGATTTTTGTGACGCAGGTGAAATATAAGGAGGGCTGTAAGAAGGTGGTGTCCTCCTCCCTGTACCACCTCCTCTCAGAGACGCCTGAGATGCATCTGGCCAAGCAGGTGTTGGACATCCAGAGCGAGGTGCAGCTACGCTCACTAAAAGCCTTTTTCTGCTTGTTTCTGGCAGCTCTCTTGCATCTGTTAGCTGTTTTTGTCCTTCTCAGGTGAAGTACAAGAAAGACACAGAGGATCTGCACAACACTCTGTACTCGCTGCTGCCTGAAACACTGGAGACACAGTTTGTAAAAGAGATGGCTGAGACTCACAGCGAGGTGAAAACGCTCGACATTATTCACTGCAGTTTTACAGCCAAACATCAATCATCTCTCACTGCAAACAAATGCATTTCAGAGCTTTTATTTTTACCTTTTAATTTAAAACTTTTATCCATCTTTGTAATACTGTAGAAAAAGAGAAAAATCCATAAGGAACTGTTTTATAGCTTCAGTTTTTGGTCTTTTTCCGGTCTTTAATTTATTTCCCAACCAAGCATGTAAAGTATGTGAGGGAATGATGCTCAAGTCTGATTGGTCCGCAGCTGATAAATCTGACCAATGATGTCAGAAAGTGGTCCAACAACAGATAAACCGGCTGCAGAGGTGATAATGATATAAGAGGAATGTTAAAGCACCCAGAGGAGTGGGAAAGTTGTTCAGTTGCCGCTTCCTCTGCATCAGGTGAAGTACAAGCAAGCGGTGAAGGAGCAGACATCTTCATCGCTTTACTCCAAACTGCCTGAAACTCTGGAGACCAGACATGCTAAAGAAGTGATGGAGCTGCAGAGTGAAGTGAGTGATGTTTAGCCTGTCTCCATGTCCTCATCCAGCCTTCCTTTCTTTGGGTTTTTATTCCAGTCTGACAGACTCGGTTTAAATCCAGCTGATTTAAAGCAAAGCTAAAAGCGATTTAAAAGTAAAATGGATTGATTCTCAGCTTCTCAAAAAGAGGTCCTCTTTAATTCATCAGCCATCTCTGCAAAATAAATTTCTAACCCGTCTCCCTGGATCTTTGTCTCCAACAGAAAAAATACACAGAAGAAGGAAGGAAGGAGATGACGTCGTCTCTGTACTCTCAGCTTCCTGAAACTGCAGAAACTCAGTTTGCCCGAGAAGTGACAGAAATCCTGAGCGAGGTACGGTTCATCAGACTGCTGCACGCACGTTTTACAGCTGAATGCTAACTTTAAATAAATCTTTACTGTGATGCATTAAAACAAAAACAATATTAAAACCATATTGAATCCAAGATTCGTCAGGGCGTTGGACATCAATTGGCTTAATAAGTCAAATCAATGTGCAGAAACAAACTGGGAGTAAAAAGTTATAACCTTTATGTTGAAGACCTAGAGCTCCTCCTCCAGCCCTGAGAGAACCTTTGGAATGAGCTGAAGGGATGGATGGATGGATGGATGGATGGATGGATGGATGTCTTCATGAACAGATGGATGGATGGATGGATGGATGTCTTAATGAACAGATGGATGGATGGATGGATGGATGGATGGATGGATGGATGGATGTCTTAATGAACAGATGGATGGATGGATGGATGGATGTCTTAATGAACAGATGGATGGATGGATGGATGGATGGATGGATGGATGTCTTAATGAACAGATGGATGGATGGATGGATGGATGTCTTAATGAACAGATGGATGGAT
>NC_061813.1:39719941-39734941 GCF_021462225.1 Girardinichthys multiradiatus
TTTCATCCTTTGCTTCACATGAAAGCAGAGGCAAACTAAATAATTCCTGATCTGACAGGAAAATATAGACATCAGTCCAACGTCCTAACAAACAGAATTAGCTGCTGCCTCTCAGGAGCTCCAACTTGTTCACATATTGAAGATAAACTGGCTGCTGCTGTCTATTCTGGTCTTATTATCTGAGATTCATTCAGCGATGCTGGAAGCTTCTGCTCCACACTGACTCCGTCTGACCTTTCATGGAGTTCAGATTGTCCTTAAGAAGATTAAAATCACATCAGCTCCCATCTGCTTTTGTTCCTGGGTTGAACCAGGCTCAGAGCACGGAGTGTTTTTCCCTGACAGGGAATTGTTTCATTGTTTCCCTGCAGGTTAAGTACAGGGAAGCAGGGAAGAAGGAGGCCAGCAGCTCTCTGTACCACCGACTGCCTGAGACTCTGGAGACGCTGCGTGTTAAAGAGGTTACTGAGATGCAGAGCGAGGTACAAACATCTATTATTCTCACTCATCCACTTTTTATCACTGAATATTTCAGCATAAAAACACTTCATTCGTTATACAGTTAGGGGTTAGTTAATGGTGTCTTAGAGGTTTCTGCTGGTTTGTTTTTAAGCACCGAAGTTTAAACCAGTTTTTTCCTTCATGGAAAGTTGGAGCTGCAAACAAACCTGCACTCAGACCCCCACTGTGCTGCATTTTAGCTGGCAGTAAAGACAAACTTTAATGATTGAGTCATATCAGCCACTTTCAAGACCTGCAATGAATAACTTCATTTATTTGCAATGCTGTTTATGGGAGAAAAAAGCGTTCAGCATTTCCCCTCTAAGGAACTGGAGCATCTATGTATTAAAATCAGATATTCTGGAGAAAAACTAGATGCACTAACAGAGAAATAACCCCAACCAAAATCTCACCCTAAGTTTCTGTATTTTGATGCATTCACACCAAAGATTAATATGTTCTATTTGGGATGCATGAGGACGCCAATGAACTGAATGGAGCTAGAAGCAGGACATTTGCTAGCAGTCACTGATCCTTCAGCATTCTGAGGTGTGAAACATGGGATTTTCTTCTGATATTCATCTGTTTTGTTGCAGACAAGCCAAAAAGAAGAAAGAAGCCTATAGCTCATACTGTCCATGCAGTAGTGATAGCGTATCGGCTGCTTGAACATTATTCAGTGGATTTTCATGTCTAAAAATAATCAAACAACACTAAGGCTTTTCAGGTGATGGAGGAAGGATATAATTGGATAAATACTGTTTACTAATTCTTCCTCCCTCTATGTTTAGGCACAGGGTGGTATAAAATTCTCGCTCTATTATAACCTTAAGCAATAATACTGCAATTTTATGATATTTAGACAAAACAAACATGATTAATTTCTTTTTTTAAAAAGGAACAATTCTTACATTGTTGCTGCTAAAGCAGTGCTGTTACAGATATAATAATGCTGCCTATGACATTTATTTACTGTTGTTAGTGAGACCACAGACACAGTGTTAATATTTTACATACTATGCATTACCAATATGAATTTTCTTTCAGATGATATTTAGAAATATCTAAATTAAATTGTTCTTCAGGTAAAAGTTCTTCAGTGCTTCAATTTCAGCATCTGTGGGTAACTTTATTTTTAACAGATGTGCCCATTGGTGGAAGACTAAAGTAAATACTGTATAAAATGAAAAGGAAACCTTAATGCAGAAAACATTATTGTTTTTTGCTGTTTTGCTCTTCATGGAGTAGAACTGATTGCTAGCATTAGATAGTTAATTAAGCAGGGGTTTAGCTAGCCTGCACTCTGCGTAGCAGACATACTGCTCTAGACTTTTAGACTGCTCTGACTCCACTCCGAACTCGGCCCGATCCCGGACCCTCTGAACCCTCTGGAGTTTAAACCATAGGAGCGGTGTGACGGCAACATTTTAGGGTTTAAAACCTTCGTATGCCTTCAGACTGGTAACCAGTCCATGCCTGTGCACAGTATTTAATTCAGTTTATTTTTACAGCAAATATATCTCAAGACACTTTGCAAGAAATAAAAGAAACAATCAAGTACATCTACTCCAGGTGATCCTAACTATCAAACAGTTCAGTCAGATTCATTTATTTATTTAAATTGGTTCAAAAGTTTTTCTATCTAAGGAAACCCGGCAGATTGCATCGAGCCAGAGACTCGCAGCATTTACTCCTCCTGGATGAGCATGTAGAGACAGTAACACGAAGAAACCTCCAGCAGAACCAGAACCCGGCTCAGTGTGAGCAGCTATCTGCCAGACGGATAAAATACACAGAAGCACTGATCCGGGAGTACTTTCCCTTTTAGCCCATAATTTATATAACCCGTACTTTCCTGGATCATACAGTTTGTGAAATGAATTTGTAAGTTTGGAAAGTCGATGGTCCTTTCTAGGAAATAATCTGAAATGTTTTGGAAAGCACCTTGTAAATTCTGAAAGACACAGAAAAGTTCTTGAAAGGACATTGCAAATAGAAATGATTTCTACGTTTGTCTAGGTGATAGCCTCTTTTCCAAAACATTCCCTTGTAAATTAAAGTTAAAGGAAAGTACCTTGTAAATTCATGACTAGTACCCTGTTAATTTGAGGAAAGTATCCAGTAAGTACTCTGTAATTTACAAAAAAAAGTACCATATAAATTTATAGAAATAACTTGCAGTTTAACCTTAAAGATTTAAGGAAAGTACCAAGTAACTGGTAGCCTTATATTACAGCCTGTTCCCAGATAGTACCCTGTAAGTTGTGGAGAAGTACCATTTAAGTTCACTAAAATACCCTCTAAGTTATAGGAAAGTACCTTTAATTTTGTTTTAAAATTAGTTGTAAGTTGCAGGGAAATAACATAACTTCTGAAAAGGAACCAGGTTACAAGTCGCCTCAGAACATACAGTACCTGGGTCCCTGAAGTAACCTGTAACCTGATTATTTAATGTCTCACTTTTAGGTGTGATGCAACTAATTCTTATTACTATGGTTACACACTTTTTGGTCATTATTGTCTGTCCTGGGTTTTACGACAGTTGGATGTACTTTACAGGTATGCTGGGAACTATTCTCCGTTGAAAGAAAAAAGTAATTAAGAGAAGGTGCCGGGTTACTGCTGCACACGGCAGAACATTCAGAACCCTTCCAGAACCCAGTCCATCTGCTCGGTTACAATATCGTGCAGGATGAAGAAGGGTTCCCTAGTGATGTATTTTTTATAAAAGTAAATGAACATATCAACTCCAAAATCACTTTTAGATTTAACAGACTTTAATAATAAATATGCCTGAGAGTCATCCACAAAGCAATAGTGAAGGCATCACTGTACAATAATTTTACTTACTGTAATGATATATAAAGTTAAAAACAATAGTCTAAGTACAGAACCCTGAAGAACTATTGGAGCTTGTTACATACATGTGTCTAGAAACAGTCCACTGTGGTTCCTTTAATTAAAAAAAAACATCTATAATTAAACTTTAGATCCGAGACAAACTCAGTTGCTGCACTTCTGCCTTTTCATCAGAACAAGTACAAGGAGAGCGGGAAGGAGTCCATGTCGTCTAGTTTGTACGCTCAGCTGCCGCAGACGTCAGAGATGGAGCTCGCCGCCAAGGTGTCTGAGCTGCTGAGTGAGGTAAAACATCACACCGTAGGGGGCTGTATGGTGATTGGTTGATTTCTGTAACATCATCACTTAGCTCTGAAAGAACCTCATCACATCACAGCCAACTTGATGTTTCCTTTAACTTGTCAAACACCTGTACCAAACCTACGGGTTGTAAAAGTTCATTTCTAAATGAACTCTCTGCTACATCATCCTGAGTCTCCTCTGCATCTTTTCATCCTTTCCTGCAGAGCAAATATAAAGAGGACGGGATGAAGAGCCGCTCCCAGAGCCTTTATTCTCATCTTCCTGAAACCACTGAGACCAACTTTGCTATAACTGTCTCTGAGCTGCAAAGCCAGGTGAGAATAACTTGATGCTTGGCTGTTGAGTGCAAACACAACCGTCCCGCTTATTTATCCAGATTCTGGATTTTGTTCCTGCTGGAAAACATGTTTGACTGATGATTTGTTCAGGCTAAATACAAGGAGGCGAGCAGGAAGGAGAAGAGCAGCTGTCTTTACCACCAGCTGCCTCAAACCCTGGAGACTCAACATGCAAAAGAAGCCACTGAGCTGCAGAGTCAGGTACAGATGCAGGTCTGGTGTTTAAACACTGAGTGGACCAATCCAGGACCAATATTTGGTCAGGGCACACAATCAGTTTAATTACATCAGGTTTTCACTTGTAGTAAAAGTTCAATTTTCTATTGTATTAACTTTGATTGACCCAAGAAACATTTTATGCAACTCAGGTCTGGAATATTTCAACTTGGTTTGTTGGAGGTTTAGGAAAAGGTCATAGTTTATTGAATTCTTTGAGTAAAATAATGTTCGACCATGGAAATTACCTCCGTGTTGTCCACAACAGGTCCCTTTGCTCCTACAACTCTGTCTTTGTTGAGGAGAAGAAGTTTATTTCCCCTCTTTGTGTCTGAAACATTGTCTGAATCCCAGTCACAGCCTAGCTGAATTTACATCTGTCTGAGGTGAAACACCTTGGAAGTTGGTCTGATCTTCAAGTAGTTTAAAGTTTAGTAGTTTATTGTCACAGATTATGAAAATGCAACCTTAGACCTTGTTTTTAGGTGCATTTTGTGTGCTTGTTCTCTGCGTTTTCAGAATAATCTTGTTTTCCTGTAAACTCATTCCTTTCATGTGAAAGATCTGTTAAAACTGTGACCTCTAATGTTTGGCTTTGTTGTGTCAGATTAATAGCTGAGCTGAAAAGAAATGATTTCCACCTGTCAACATTGTGAAATCACAGAGAAACCGTCAGTAAAAGCATGTAGATGGTTGCACTGTTCAGAAAAACATCTAAAAATAGACAACCAGCAGTCCGTTCTGTTGGGTCACGCTTACATATCTGTACACAGGCATGAAAACAACTGTCATTCAGATCAGCAGACCAGACATTTAACTCAAGTTTGAAATAAAAATAAAAACAGATTTGTTTTTTAAGTTTTGTAGCCAACTTTGAGATCTCTGTCTCTTCAGGTGAAATACAGAGAAGGTAAAAAGGATCTAAACACCAACCTGTACTCTCAGCTGCCCGAGACTGACGAGATGAAGTTCGCCAAAGCTGTCATGGATCTGCAGAGCGAGGTGGGCGAGGTCATTATCAACAAGTTAATTATTTATTGATTAGCATCTTTCTAACTTGGCATTTACATGTTCCAGAATAAATACAAGCAGAAAGGCAGACAGGAGATCAGCAGCACTGTTTTCCATCAAATGCCTGAAACTAAGGAGATGGAGTTTGTCAAACAGATCTCAGAACTACACAGTGAAGTAAGAGCTTCAAACGGAGGACACTCTGTTGCACTTTTGTTTTATTAACAGTAAATCTGTCATTTATTAAATGTAGTAATGGTATTAACAAATACATTTTGATGTAAATGTTTGGTTTTTGTGTTACTGTTGTAGTCAAAGTACAAGAAGGACACGGAGGATCTGGCCAACACTCTGTACTCACTGCTGCCTGAAACTCTGGAGACGCAGTTTTTTAAAGAGATGGCCGAGACTCACAGTGAGGTGTGTGCTTATCTTTGAATTATTTTGTTTTTGTAACCACAAAGAAAAGAGAATTAGATAAATTTATGATGCTGACATGTTGTAAAATAGGTTTATTATTCATTTTGATTATGTAGTTTATTAAATGTCATTACAGAGTGTAAATAAAGTTTATCTTTATAAGATAGAAATATCTGAATATCAGCACACTTGCCTTAAAATAAATTGTTTTCTTTGGATAAAAATAGAACAGTGTCATCGGTATATGTGTTTACTGAGTCCCAGCGCGGTTCAGCACAGCTCTACTCACTTTTAAGGCCTTTCCATTAGGAACTATTTTTAGTACCTGGTTGGATAAGGTTCCAAGAGAACAGGGTTGTGCAGAAAATGTGACATCAGAAGACTGTCGGTCACCGATAGGGTCGGGGAAGCCTTACTAGTAACAGCATATTTTAATAACTAATAACTTCAACCATTAAATTGTTGTACGCTGAGCTTATTGTGTATATGACCTCTATAGCAAGCTAGCATTAGGTAGCGTTAACTCAACCTCACACATCCTTTATCTTGTACCCTTCAGTTTGATACCGCTCCATGGCTCCCATCTCTCTGCTGTACTTGTCAGGGTCTGCCATTTTGGTTTCTGTGTTTCTTTACTTTTTCAGTTAGGTGTTTCTGTTCCTTTAGTGGTTATGTTTATTTATTCCCACCTGGTGCTTCTTAGTTTTGTGACTGTTCTGTCTGTACTTTTGCACTTTTAGTTCTATTAGTTCGTCCTCCCTTGTTCTTAGATCCCCGTTTGTTATCATTTTCCCTTAATATTAGTTGTTCTCCCCAACCTTACTTCTAATATAGTTTTCTCTCGCTTAGTTCTTCATCTTTATTTCTCCCTTCCTCGTTTATTATTCTAGTATAGTTCTCTGTATTAGTCCCTTCTGTTTCAGTTCTTCTCTGGCAGTTAATAGTATTTGATTATTTGTTCCTGCTAGGTTTAGTTTCCACTTATTTTTTATATTTTAGTTATTTGTTATCTTAGGTGTTCGTTTTTCTCTGCTCCCCCCGTTTAGTTCATTATTTGTCTCTTTCCTACCCAGTCTCCAGCTTCCTGGTTTTTAGTTTGTTTACGTTTCCAGTCTACTTTAGTTCCTCGTGTCGCTCCGTTCCTCATCATTAGTCACCATAGTAACCACCATTCCCTCAGTCTCCACAGCCGGTTCTCGCACCTGTTTTCACTAATCATCAGATCACCTTAGCTTTCCTCTCATTGGTCCGCTCTCCTCCTCTCCCTGCATTTAACCTGGTCTATGTTCATTGTTCTCCACTGGTTCCTCATGAAATGTCACGTCTCTCCTCGAGCTCCTAGTGTTTCCCTGGATTAAGCTAACCAGAGTATTCGTCTGATTCTCCAGTGATCTTGTAAGTGCTGAACTACAAGCCTTATTAAAGTAAATCTTATTTTACAATATGCTGAGCCCTAGTTCCTGTTTGCATTTTGGTCCAAAACAACGTCAAACCGTGACATTACTGATCCAGAGTTCTTCATCTTGCTGCCAGCCATCTTCTCTGATATCTTCCTTCACTAACAGCAGAGCAGCAGTCAAGGCTGTTATGTTCGTGTCACATAAAATCACATCACGTTGTGTTCTTGGACTGTGGAGCCACCTTGCTATTAACAATCCCGCCCACATTGAGATGGTACTCGGTGAACCAAACCGTGTAGAGCTGACCCGACCGAGGAGGGTATAGGTACTAATGGAAAAGGGACAATAGAGTTGTTTTGCTTTTTCGTTTCCTTTACGCAGTTTATGTATTTAATGACGTGCTCCCTGTGGAGCAGGAAACAGGAAAGTGTGCAGAAATGCTCTAAGCATGCCTAAGCTGCTCTAACCCTGGTTGCACAGATTCAGTAGCAGCGGTGCACCTATAGAGGAATACATGGCGTCTGACAGTGGCAGCGTTAATGCCACAGAAGTCTTTCACATCAGCCCGGCTGTTTGCTACAGTGTCAGAATTATAAAAAGATATTGTTAGAACATGATTTTACTACAACATCACGTCTTCCTATGCTGCTTAAAGCAAAGGCAGTTTTTACTTGTCTTGTACATGAAGAGATAAATATTTTAGATGTAATTTTAGTTTTATTTTCTTTCAGAATAAATACAAGGAGGCCAGTAAGAAGGAACTGGTTAAATCTCTGTACTCCCAGCTTCCTGAAACCAAAGAAACTCAACACGCGAAGGAGCAAACTCAGCTGCACAGCGACGTATGTTCAACACACACCTGCTTTCTTCATTTAGTTCATTTCAATGGTGGCTCAGTACATTTGAATTAAAACTCAACCTTCAAATATTGTTTTATATTTTTGTCAGTCAGGATGTCTTGATAAATGTTTTATTTAAAACACAATTATTGCGAGGTGAAAATAAAACTGCGGCTCTTCAAATGATAGTTCTGCATCCTTAAGGTTGGAGTCAGTTTGTCAGGAGGTTTGTGGGTCATCAGTCTGTTGGTTTGTTGCAGAAAGCTTACAGAGAGGAGGGGAAGAAGGAAGCAGGTCACAGTCTGTACGCCCAAATGCCCCAAACCATCGAAACTGTCTTTGCAAAAGAGGTGACCAAAGCCCAGAGCGATGTGAGTCCCAGCAGAACTTCACACATTTCTGACATGAGAAAAATAACCTACATGAATCTTTTCTACGCTTGATTAATGCAGAATTTGTTGTCCTGGGTCAGTGTTGAATGAACACAGAACTTCATGACTTCCCTTCATAGATGTCCTCTTCTGTTCTGGGTTCAGTTTAAGGTTTTATTTCTGACTTGACTGGTTTAAACAAACTGATCACATCTCATCTAGCAGATCTTCTCCACATCAACACTGCAGTATGCTGGTGGACCCGACTGCATTCAAATCTGACATGTAGGCTAAAACATGAAGATGACTAAACCTTTACCTGAGACCCACATGAAACACATAAATTAAATATGAGCTGCAGTACAGTCATCCTTCAGCTTTATGTCCTTCCCTGTGGAAAAAAGCAATCACCCAACAAGCTCCGAGCTCAAACGTTTAACGTAAAGATCAGAAGTATTTGTGCTAAACGTTGGACATGAAGATGGTCCAGAGGTCGAGCCTCCTACAGCTCTTCCCCTCAGTGGGGGTGTGATGTGTGGTTGCTGGGTGATATGTGCTTTGGTGTTATTTTATCTGCAGAAGCGTGAACAGAGGGAGCAGCTGCTCCACAGCCTGAAGACACAGACGCTGACCTACTGACCAAAGCCCCCACAGAGCAGAGACACATTCATGCTAATTTCATTTATGATTTCATTTATGATTCATCCACATTGATGCATATCCATTTTATTTAGTAGCTCTTATTACCTCTACCAAGGAGGTTACGTTTTTGTCTGTCTGCAAAATATCTGAAAGTTCTGAAGAGATTTGGATGAAATCAAGGTGTGTATTAGGACAGGAACAGATGATTAGATTTTGTTGGTGATGCTGTATAAAACTAACATCAGTACAAAACTGCTCTACACGCTTGGTCTCAGCCGGCCCACAGCCTGTTATATTAAAGCTGTGGGTAAACTGGGACGCAGATCTGATGCTCTACTGGTTTCAGGTCACCTGACTGAGCAATGTAACATTAACTGGGGCGTATAACAGGCGTCAGACAGCCTCACTGTCTGCAGCACAAAAGCTTGTCATGAATGTATTAAACAGTGGTTTGTGTGACCTAACGCTCCACATCTCTCATCCTTTCAGCCAAATACTCGACTGTGATATCTACAACTCAGTTAGTCACTGATGTTTCTCTTCTTTCACTGCTGATTTTCTGACTCCATCTCTTCAAATTCCACCTCGTTTCCACATTTTAATGTCTGGTTTTCCTCATTTCATCCCTTTCCTTTCCTCCCCTTCATCCTCCTGTTTTTATGCCTCTGCAGAAGTCCTATAAAGAGAAATATAACCGTGAAAAGGGAAAGTCCGACTACGCCAACATGAAGGCGCTGCCGGAGGTGGAGCACGCCATGAAGGTCAACAAGAACCAGAGCGATGTAATTACACATACAACAGACTGCTTGTTATTTATTCAAACAACAATGCATGATTCTTTTTTTCTTGATTAACTGGCTGCTGAAATCAGAAAAATACCTCCATCCCATCCCAGTTCATTTATTAGCAAATAATAAAATTAATAAAAAACGTTTCTTTTATTGCAGCAGATTCATCTCCAACTGAAACATTTAGGAAACTCTAACATTTAATTTTGTTCAATTTTATTCTATTTTTCATTAGCTTCAGATTTAGATGCCTTACATCAATAATGCAATTTACATTACTATTTGTTTTAAATAGACATTTTGGCTTCATTTACTTGTCTGACACGTTTTAGCTGCATTTTCTTTGTCTTATTTGCATTTTATTTATGTTTGACTAAAACTGCTGCGGCTGATCTCAGGTCAGCTACAGAAAAGGTAAAGAGGAGCTACATCACTTCAACCCGGTTCCTGACCGACCGGACATCATCAGCGCCACCAACGCATCCAAACTGGCCAGCCATGTGAGTCCTCGTGTATCTGCGTGTGTGTGTGTGTGTAGCGTGAAACAATGTCTCCTAATCCTGTACATTAGTTTCCATGACAACAGTCATGTTGAGCAGCTGAGAGGAGATGCTGATTAATTATAGAACAGGTTCTGCTGTTAACGGCGAACTCTGGTTATGTGACAGGCCCGTGTTCACATAAAGTGGGTCCATAAATGTTTTACAGAACAGATCCGTGTTCAGGAGCTGTGGGGTTCTGACCCATAAACAGTAACAGCTCCTCTTCGGGTTTGTCCTGAGATGTTTGCAGACATGCTTACGGTTGTTTGAGAGGTGAACACAGAAAGAGGAACTGAAGGAGGGATTTACCAGTGGAACAAATTAAGCTGCAAACAAAACTAGAAAATGTCAGACTAGAAACTGAGTCGTCAGTTTTTGGTGTAACAATAACAGGTATTTATGATTGACTTATGTTTTATGTCTATATTTTCCTTTCTAAGTACTCAGACATTGCTTAAAACCCATTAAATCAGATCTTCAGGATCTGCTGAAGATTTTTTCAGGCCTTGCATGAACAATGTCCAGCCAAAGTCCAAAGAAGACCCACAGGAACCCTGGAGAAAAACTAAAACAAGCCCTTTTGAAAAGATTCTAGAAGAATCTGGGTGCTTGGAAGGAAAATATAACATTAGAACTGGATCAGGACCTTTTTGAAACTTGTGCTTCACAGGTGGGCTATAAGAGTAACACTAAGCAGCCGGTCTACACTGATCAATCTCTTCTGGCCAGAACCGACATCCTGCACGCCAAAGAGGTTTCCAAACTGGCCAGCCAGGTAGCAAACAACCACCCACCACTGAGACCCAACCAGAGACCAACCAGTCAGACTGATTTTACCCTTCTGTCCTGCAGGTGAAGTACAAAGAGAGCTTCGACCGACAGTTAAAGGACCAGAAACCATGTTACAACCCCATGGACTGCGTCTCCTTCAAACACACCCAGGCTGCTGCTGCTCTGGCCAGTCAGGTGGGAGGTCCAGTCTGGATACCATCTTCTCTGCATCTTTTCTAACCTGACCTGCTAATTGGAGGTGAAGTCAAAGAATTTGGAGGAATTCCTCCTTCATTATTCCATCCTCTGGAACAGCAACTTTCCCACAGAATGATGCTGCCACCACCATGCTTTAGTTACATCAATGTTCACATATTTGAAGGCTTTACTTCTTGCTCCATCTTTGTCTCATCTGGGTAATCTTCTCTGTCCATGATGATGTAAAACGGGCTTTCAGTGCCTGACATTTTCTATCTTCACTTTCTCTGATTGGAGAAATGCATCTTTATCCACTTCAAATAAATATAGATCTCTTGATAGTTGTATAATTATTCCCAATCTTAATCTAAATTTAACACAAACAATATGTGTGATACTTGACACGTTCTTGGGGTAAGTCTCTCGATTTTCATTAATGCTTCTGTTTAAACTGGTTTTAAGACTTTCTGGTAACAACTCACGCAGAACCATGTCATGAGATGAGCCTCTGATATGGAGCTGATCATTTACACGGAGACAAACACGATGCATCTTCTAGATCCAAACATTGAGCTGATTTTGTGACGGGAAGCAGTCCCTCAGATCGCTGAGTTTGTTGTTCAGACTAACTTTCTTCAGATCACCTGCAGTTTTCTCCTCAGCCTCAGAGATAAACAAGACCAGGAGGAACAAACTGTGTCTGTTGGTGTGTCGTTCGCTCGCTGAAATCCAGTCTGTTGAGTGGGCGTAACCATGGCAACCCTTTTTTAAGGCAAGAGAAGAGGGACTGTGGGATGAAAAGCAGGAGAAGGTGAAGAGGTTACAGGCAGACACACATACAAAAGCTCTTCCCAACCGGACCTGTGGTCCCAGCTTTGATCCTAAACAGAAACCTGAAATGTCCTCCGTGTAAAAACGTCTCACTGTGATGCTTCACGATGAGACGTTCCCACATGAACAGTTAGAGACTGGACACGTGCGCACGCAGGTCAGTTTTAGCTTCCCACTCAGCCACAGTGTTACGTAACAGCTTGTTGTTGCTGAACGCTGCCTGGTGTTCAGGAACGCTGGAGCTGCTTTTCACTGAATCTGCAGGCTGAAAGGAGACCTTCATCCCTGTGGGCTGACAGACGGACCTGCTTTCTGGCTTCAGGAGAGTTTGGCACCTTTTAGAGCTGCGTTTGGCAGCAAGGAAAGAGAAACCTGTGCAGAAATTAAAGTTCATGAACAGAGAGATGGTTCACTGCCTGAAGCTTAATGACATTAAAACCAGATTACTGGTTAAAGAATGCAATAATAACATTCTCTTTGTCTACTGGTGTAAGAAATAAGAGAAGAAATGTGTTTATCTGAGAAATATTGAAACCCAAAGGGTAGAACTTGGTAAAGAAAATCTCTCTGAAACTGATTCTGTCACTGAGGAGATGTGGAAAGCTCAATTTTATCTTTACTTAATGCTTGTTCCAGTTTAAATTTACCCTTACATGATGCTGTAGATAGGAGCCCCATGTGGGCAGAAGTCTTCTGTTGGACTCTGAGTTTAAAAGCCTGTAGAACGCTACAACATGGCCGACGTTTAGCGTTTTATTCTCAGATCGCTGCAGTTGGTTTCTGTTCTTTTTAATGTTTAACAGCAGATTCTGCTCAGATCTGCCACAATTACAAGATTTATCTGGCCAGTCCTGATTTGGCTGAGAAGAAAACTTAGATTGTAAAATAGATCTTGTTTCTCTCTGTGAAAATCATCAAGATGGTAGTAAAACCAGTAAAGCACCTGGATTCTGGCTGACAAAGTGATATCGGGACAAAATAAAGCCAATACTTTCTGGAAACGTCGAGTCATTTTCCAGGCCTTTTTTCAGAACTTATCAGGTACTTTCAGGAGGTTTCCTGGAACCTACTGGATCATTTTCTGGAATGTGACCTGTGATGCAACTTTGTACTTTCAAGAAGGTTTCTTTACTTAAAAGTCAGTGGCTGTTTTAAATACTTTGCACAGAAAAAGCATTCATTACCTTAATGTAAACCTGTTCGTTTTTTCCAGGTGAAGTATAAGACCAACCAGAACCAGAGACCCGAAGGCTCCTCAGACCTGCCGAACCTCCTGCAGCTGGAGCACGCCCTGCATGCCAGCAAGCTTCAGAGCAATGTACAGTCACACACTTTCTATGTTTGCATGTGGGACAAGCACCTTAACACTGAGTGGTGTGGTTGCTCCAGAAGTCTCGTTCTTTAGGTTTATAGTTGTGGCGCCTTTGGAGCTGAATAATAGTTCAAATAGCCCTCGGAGATATTGAACCTCCTTGTTGTGATGATGTCTGTGTTGCTCAGCTGGAATACAAAAAGAAGTACAAGCAAACGAAGGCCCACTACCACAACGCCGTGGACACGGCTGAACAGCGCCACCACAAGGAGAACGCCGTGCTGCACAGCCAGGTTCCACAGTCATACTCACCCAGTCAAACATTTGGTTTTTATATGTTTTTACTCTTTTTTTGATGAGATGTTGCTTTTTAGGTGAAGTACAAGGAGGAGTACGAGAAGAACAAGGGTCGCTCTCTGATGGAGTATGGAGACACTCAAGCCTATAAAGTAACCAAAGAAGCTCAGAAGATGCAGAGCGAGGTAACACCAACAAACATCTGCCTCTGTGTCTGCAAACGGCTCAAAAATACTTCTGTAACACTGTGTTAGAGTTATATTTACGCTCCTTTATCTCATGTTTGAGAGAGCTGAATGTTACGACTCCTAGTGGTTAAATAGCAGATTGCAGCTAATTGAACTCCACAGATTTAAACAGAGGTTTAAATGTGTGGAATAATTTACAGCAGAATGTCCCAGATCACATTTAAAGAGACCTTATATGTTTCTGTGTCTCTCAGAGGGAATACCGCAGGGACTTTGAGGAGCAGGTGAAAGGAAAAGCTTTGCTGGATGTGGATCAGACGCCAGGATACCTGACGGCCCGGCACGCCAGCAGTCTGCTGAGTGAGGTACCAAACATTATCAGGCCTGTTAGAAACCAGTTCCTCCAAAATTATGAAAATGAAAAAAATATATTAATTAGTTTTGTGGTATTCAGCACCTCTACGGCAATCAGCTGGGGCCAAATTGTTAGCAAGTCATAAAATAATAAAAAGGTTATCCTACGGGAAGCCACTATTAAAGTGTTTTTTAATTTAATTTAAGGATTTTTAGATGCCAGAGAAGTTAAGAAACATTTTCTAAATGTTTGCAAATATTTGTAATTTCATAATAATACAGATGCCTTTAGAAAAATGTTTTTATCCTTTGTTTGCTTTAAAGTGAAGCGCTGCTTGTTTACCTGTATGATATTTTATTAACATTAGAGAGAGACAGACAGACAGACAGAGACAGACAGACACAGACAGACAGACAGACAGACAGAGACAGACAGACACAGACAGACAGACAGACAGACAGACAGACAGACAGACAGACAGAGACAGACAGACACAGACAGACAGACAGACAGAGACACAGACAGACAGACAGAGACAGACAGACAGACAGACAGACAGACAGAGACAGACAGACACAGACAGACAGACAGACAGACAGACAGACAGACAGACAGACAGAGACAGACAGACACAGACAGACAGACAGACAGAGACACAGACAGACAGACAGAGACAGACAGACAGACAGACAGACAGACAGACAGAGACAGACAGACACAGACAGACAGACAGACAGAGACACAGACAGACAGACAGAGACAGACAGACAGACAGACAGACAGACAGACAGACAGAGACAGACAGACACAGACAGACA